>NC_081419.1:79695903-79723403 GCF_949786415.1 Peromyscus eremicus
TTAATAACTTGTTTTGCTCAGCATTCACTGCAAAGTTCATACATGCTATAGAATGTATCAGTACTTTCCTTTTTAGTACTGGGAATAGAACTGACAGCTTTGAGCATGTGAGGCAGGTGTCCTACCACTGAGATATACCCCCAGACTACTTATTTCTTGTTATGGTTGCATTTTCTTGCATGAATGGGTTGTCATACTTTATTTATCTGCTAACTAGTTGTTGAGCATTTGGGCTGTTTTATTATCAATAATTTGAGTATAAACACTTATGTACAAATTTTTGTGTGAACATGTGCTTTAATTTTTTCTTAGGAATTGAATTGCTAGGTCTTGTGGTAATCCTATGATTAAATTCTTGAGAAACATGTGGGTACTTGATTCATGGCCCATGTCCTCTGGGAGAGCGGCTAGTGCTCTTAACTGCAGAGGTATTTTTCCAGCCCCGATTTTAATTCTAATTAATTAATTCTGGTCTTTTTGAGACGAGGTCTCTCTATTATGCAGCTTTGGCTGGTCTGTAACTTGCTATGTAGCCCAGGCTGGACTCGAATTCACAGAGATCCGCCTGGCTCTGCCTCCCAAGTACTGGGATTATAGGTGTGCGCCACCATGCCTGGCCCCTATTTATGTTTTTAAGTGTGTGTGCACATGAGTGCAGGTGCCTGCAGTGGCCAGAAGAGGGCGTCAGATCCCCTGAACCTGGAGTTCCAGGTGGTTGTAAACTGATTGATATAGGTGCTGGGAACCAAACTAGGGTCCTCGGCAAAAGTAGTGTGCACTCATAAACCCTGAGCCATCCCTTCAGCTCCAAATATGTAACTGTTTCTTCTCTCTCTCTCTCTCTCTCTCTCTCTCTCTCTCTCTCTCTCTCCTTTTCCTCTTTCTTTCTTTCTTTCTTTCTTTCTTTCTTTTTCTTTTTCTTTTTTTTTTTTTTTTTTTTTTTTTTTGGTTTTTCGAGACAGGGTTTCTCTGTGTAGTTTTGCGCCTTTCCTGAGACTCACTTGGTAGCCCAGGCTGGCCTCGAACTCACAGAGATCCGCCTGCCTCTGCCTCCCGAGTGCTGGGATTAAAGGCGTGCGCCACCACCGCCCGGCTTTTTTTTTTTTTAGACAGATTTCACTATGCAGTCCTGGCTGACCTGAAACTTGCTATGGAGACTAGCCTGGTCTTTGAACTCATGGGTATCTTGCTTGCCTCTGTCTCTCTATGTAACATTCTTGAAGGCTTTGTGTGTGTGTGTGTGTGTGTGTGTGTGTGTGTGTGTGACTTGGGTAAGCATTTGACCTGCATTTCCTGCATTTTTTAAAAATAGAATCCACAACTTTCTGTAGTAGGTCTTATTATTCTGCTCATTGTATAGAAGAGGATTCTGACATACAAAGATATTAAGCTACTTGTTCAAAAGCTCACAGCTGGCTGACAGATCCAGCATCAATCTAACATAGTCTGGCTCCAGAACCTGAGATGTTATTACTCTTTACTGTTTTAGGACACGCATGAGATAGCGCATAGTTTTTTTACTTTTTCAAAGGCACAGTGAAGTCAGAAGTCCAGGAGCTGTGTCTAAACAGGAGCTGTTTAGAGTGTTGGAGGTGGAGAGTGGAGTATGAAAAGGAGGGAGCCTTTGAAATGAACCTCAATCAACAAACTCAAGGAGAGGAGCTAGGGTGAATGCCAACTGAGTGAAAGGGCCATGGGAAAGCTGGCAAGCTAGTTTCACTTCAAGTGCCCATTTCATTCCATCAGGAGCAGCAGCCTGTGACTCCATGTTGAGACACTGTATCCCTGCTCAGTGGGGAAAGGTGGGATGATTAATTAGCAGCGTCTGCCATAGGTGAGGGAAGGGAGATGTGTCACGCTGGTGACGTGAATTCTCATCACTGACTGATGACAAAGAGAGGAGAGGCTATGGGTCACGCTTTAGAAGAGAATGACAGTCCTGTGACCTAACTGAGTCCTACAGTATGTGTAGGGAAGCGGAGGCTGAGGGAAGAGATGGGCGATGAGGCCGTACCGCAGTGCATTCCGTAACAGGCTGAAGAGTTCGCACCCGGTTCACGGACAGTGGATTGAAGCTTTCTGAACAGGGCACTAAAAGCACAGGAGCCCTGATGTAGAACTGGTGGGAGCATGCAAGATGAACTGATACGGAGAAAGATTAAAAAAAAAGGGAAAGTGCTATTTACGGCAATATTATACAAAATTAACAGTTGACAATAAAGCCCCATGGAAACAGGGAGCTACCTTTTCTTCCATGAATTTGATAGATGTTAAAATGATGTAAATATGAGGGAATGAATCTTGAATATTTTGCTAGTAATACACTGGTTCAACTTTTCTCAAGGGCAACTTAGGAACATGTATACAAAGCCTTAAAACATGATCTATTCAGGAGTGGTGGCCCATGCCTGTTATGTGGTGGCACATGCCTGTAATTCCATCATTTGGGAGACTGAAGTAGGACCACAGCAACAAATTCTAGGCCAGATTGCTTCTATGTGGTGAGTTCAAGACCAACCCATTGTTACGGAACCTGTCTCAACAGCAACAAAATACAACCAACCAACCAATCAACAAACCAACCAACCAAAGAACTGTTCACTTTAATTTAATGTATAGACATTTGTGCCACGGGGTAGTCTTAGAAATATACACAGACAGCACTCCAATGATGTTAGTTGCATCACTATTGGAGATAAATGTAAGCTGTGGCATGCAGCAAGCTACTGAGGAGACTGAGGCAGGAGAGTTGCTTAACTCCCAAAGTCCCAGACCAACCCAAGCAACAGTTGGAAAAAAAATGTAACCCAGATATTGTCTGTGCATCTGTTCTTCCTACCAGTGAAACTGAGTCAGGACTCAGGTTACTTATACTCAACCTACAGAACTCTGCATGAAAACCATTTAGCTATCAATGTTGGGTTTATTAGAAATTTTATAACAGAGATGGAAGAAAACCTTTCTCTAAAACATTGGGGCTAGAAATGTTGCTTAGTTGTAGAGTGAAAGTTTAACATACAGGTTAGATCTCAGTACTACAAGGAGTTAAGTAAACAAATGAACAAACAAATATGAAAAACAGCTAACATGAAGCTTGATGTTTTCCTTCAGTCCATTGTTCTGTGCTAGAATCCATGTTCCTGTCACTCTGTCCCACACAGCACAGGCTCTGGTCCCTTTTTCTTGTTAGTTTTTTTTTTCTTAAAGATTTATTTATTTATTATGTATACAGTGTTCTGCTTGCATGCCAGAGAGGGCACCAGATATCATTATAGATGGTTGTGAGCCACCATGTGGTTGTTGGGAATTGAACTCAGGACCTCTGTAAGAGCAGCCAGTGCTCTTAACCACTGAGCCATCTCTCCAGCCCCTCTTGTTATCTCTTCTAACTTAAGGATTTTAATTTTTCCAGTTGATTTTGGATATAGAGTCTAGTCTTAGCAGGATTCTTTAAAAAGTTGGTTTCTCTTGAGAAAATTGTTAGAAATATTTGTACAATATGTAAAAATTACTCAAAATGAAATAAAGTCTGTGTGCAGGGGCACACACCCATAATCTCAGCTCTCAGGAGTCTGAGGCAGAAGGCTTGGAAGTTCAAGACTAACATAAACTGTGTAATAAAACTCTGCCTCGCTGGGCAGTGGTGGTGCATGCCTTTAATCCCAGCACTTGGGAGGCAGAGCCAGGTGGATCTTTGTGAGTTCAAGGCCAGCCTGGTCTACAGAGCGAGATCCAGGAAAGGCACAAAGCTACACAGAGAAACCCTGTCTCGAAAAACCGAAAACAAACAAACAAACAAACAAACAACAACAACAAAAAAAACCCCTCTGCCTCAATAAAAGTAAAACGCCCTTTTCTGGTCTCTTGTACTACACACACACACACACACACACACACACACACACACACACACACACGCACGCGCACACACACACACACACACGCACACAGATAGACAGACATATATTCAGGTAAAACAACAACACAAATAAAAGAAATTTTTTTTTTTTTTGAGACAGGGTTTCTCTGTGTAGTTTTGGTGCCTGTCCTGGATCTTGCTCTGTAGACCAGGCTGGCCTCGAACTCACAGAGATCAACCCAGCTCTGCCTCCCGAGTGCTGGGATTAAAGGTGTGTGCCACCACTGCCGCCTGGCAAGATAGAAAAATTTTTTAAAAATTAAAGAGTAGCTGGAGTGATGGCTCAGTGGTTAAAAGCACTTGATCCTCCTACAGAGGAACTGTTTTCAATTCTTAGCACCCGCATGGAAATTCACAATCATCTGTAATTCCAGTTCCAGGGGATTTGATACCATCTTTGGACCTACACAGGCACTAAGCACACATGTGGTGTGTGTACACACATGCAGGCAAAACTCAAACACACACACACACACACACACACACACACAATTGAATAGATCTATTTAAAAATTTTTAAAGATTTATTCATTTTATCTAGTTTATTTGTGTCGGTGTCTGTGTGAATGTATGTACACGTGTGTGCAGATGCGCATACCTATCTGTACATGGGGAGGCAAGAAGAAGTGTCAGTATCCTTCGTTATCATTTTCTTCTTATTCCTTTGAGGCAGCGTCTCTCCCTGAACCTGGAGTTTAAGTTTTCTCAGCAGCTCTGGGAGCTGGAGAACCCCTGCAATCCTGTCTCTGTCCTCCTTCCAGCTGAGGTTCCAAGCATGCACAGGATGCCTTCTTACATGCATGCCAGGATCTGAGCTCCAGTCCTCATTACTGCACAGAAAGTGCTCTTGACTGTGCCCCTGTCTGTCTAGGTCCCTCTGCTTCAAACTTTCATGAAGTGAAAAGATGACTAATCTTTTGGAATGCAGGCCTTGATAAATTTACATGATTCAAGGTATTTCTGTTAAAAGCACTTGTTAGAAAAGCAGAAATTCTGGATAGATGGCTCAATAGCTAAGGATCAAAGTTCAGTTCCCAGCACTCAAGTCAGGTGGCTCACAATGACCTGGAACTCCACTCAGGAGGACTTTATGCTTCTGGAAATACTGCACTCTTGCGCACAAACCCACTCAAAGACATATATATACACATAATGAAATAATAAAAAGCTCTGTAAAGAAAGAAAAAGCAAATGGTCACGAAACTACTTTATGTTGACAGAATTAAACTTCCAGAGGACACCTAATGTAGATGTGCTTTTTCCTTTCTCATGCTGCAATTTTTAAATTAAGGGGCTCAGTGAGTAAAGACAGTTGCTGCCATACCTGATGACTTGAGTTCAATTTCTAGGACATACATGGTGGAAGGAGAAAACATACTTCTACAAGTTGCATTCTGACCCACATGTGCACCATGGCATGGTGGCACTTGTGTGTGTGTGCGCACGCACACACACACACGTAATTAAAAAATTTTAATTCTGATATCATTTATACACCATAAAATTTACCTTTTTAACACTTACAACTCAGAGGTCTTAGTATTTTCACAAAGTTTTGAAACTATTAAGCTGTTGTGGAATATTAGTTTAAGATGTGTTACATTCTTTTATGTTGCATTTGTTTAACTCTGAAAAGCTGCGTTACTTTGCCTGTCTAAAACATATGATTGGTCTAATAAAGAGCTGAACAGCCAATATCTAGGCAGGAGAGGGATGGGGGGGGTGCTGCCAGGCAGAGAAAGTAAATAGAAGGAGAAATCTAGGCTTGAGAGAAGAAGAGGAGAGAGAGAAGGGAGAAAGGAGAGAAAGGAGAAGGAAAGAAGGAGAGAAGGATGTCAGGGGCCAGCCACTTAGCCACACAGCCAGTCACGGAGTAAGAAGAAAAGAAAGAGATATAGAATAAAGGGAGGTAAAAACCCAGAGGCAAAAAGTAGACAGGATAATTTAAGAAACACTGGCTAGAGATAAGCCAAGCTAAGGCTATGCATTCATAGTAAGAATAAGTATTTATTTGGGAACTGGGTGGGTGGGTCCTCAAAAAGATTAAAAAAAAAAAAAAGCAAACCAAAACAACTACATTAAACTATCAATTCCAGGGTATTTTTAGCATTCTCAAATGAATCCCCTTTCTTAATCCCCAGTTCTGGAGTTGCTGTGTAATTGGGATCATACAAACCTAACTTTGTATGGGACTGCCAAACTATTTTCCGAAGTGACTGGACTGTTGTATATTCCCGCCAGTAATTTCTCCCTACCCTTGTCTGTACAGTTATCATCTGTTTTATTTTGCAGTTGCTGTGACTGACACAGCAATGGCTTCCGTTCTTCTCTGTTCTCCAAAATCCTACCTCACTTGCTGGTCATGACCTATTCTTTCCCCTGCTTCTCCCCCTCCCCTCCCCTCCCCCTCCCTCCCCCCCTCCCCCTCCCTCCCCCCTCCCTCCCTCCCCATCTCCCTCCTTGACTCCCCCTTCCCCCTCCCTGCCCCTCCCTCTCTTCCCCCCTCTTTTCCTCCCTCCCACTTTCCCCTTCTTTTCTCCTTTCTTCCTTGTCTGGGAACTGAACCTAGGAACTCTCACATACTAGGCAAGCACTCTCACTCAGTCTATCCCCAGCCCTCTTTTTATTTTTTATTTTGAGATTCAGTCCTGGAAGTCACCCAGGCTAGCCTTGAAACCAATTGCAGCCTAAGCAGGCCTTAAACATCTAATCCTCTAGCCTCAGTGTCTTCGGTGATGAGTCACTGGTATCACAGGCTGTGCTGCCAGGCAAGCTGCATTTCCATTGTTTATTTCAAATCATCTGGGGGTGATTGAAACTAGCAACCTACACAGTGTTTTAAAATTCAGGACATTTCTAACTAGCCTGAAATATTGGCGGCACTGGAAACAACAATTGTCTAGTGATAAGCAGAGGCCTCCGACATTTGTCTCTGTCTGTCTTACTCCTGGGCTGCTGAATTAGTTTGCTTTCTGTTGCTGTGATAAACACCATGACCCACAGCAACTTGTGAAGGAAAGGGTTTATTTCAGTGTACAGTGTATAGTCCATCAGGATGAGAAGTCAGGGCAGAAACTCAAGCAGGGCAGGAACCTGGAGGCAGGAACGGAAGCAAAGGCCATGAAGGAGTGCTGCTTACGGGCTTGTCCTCCACGGTTCACTCAGCTTGCCTTTTTATACAATCCAGACCACCTGCCCAGAGGGGGCACTACCAACAATGGGCTGGGCCCTCTCATATCATCATTTACCAGGAAAGTACCCACAGACTGGCCTAAAGACCCATCTGACGGAGGCAAGTTCTCAGTCATACAAGATGACTGACTCTAGCTTGTGTCAAGTTGACAACAAAACAATCAAAACCCAAAACTAACCAACACAGCTTCCTTTTATATTTATTTTTAACATTTTAAAAAGAAGTTACGTTTCTTTAGTGTGTGTGTGTGTACATGTGTGCCATGGTGTATGTGTGCCACAGTGTGCACGTGGAGGTTAGTAGAAAACTCCTCCCACCATGTGGGTCCATGGGTCGCAGGGATTGAACTCAGGTTGTCAGGTTGGCTGCAGACACCTCCATGTGCTGAGCCTTCTTGCCAGCTCTACATTTATCTTCATACTGGCCCCGCAGATAACTGAATTCAGAGCTGCCGATTAAAGCCATTGGCATCACTTCATTGAGAACTATTGAATTCACCCAAGACATACATTTAACCAGAGTTAGATAGAATGTAAACTCTCTGGGGAAAATTAGAAAACTTTACTGAAAGGAATAAAAGAACACCCAAATAAAGAGAAATAACACGTGCAAGCATAGAAAGATTGAATTCTTTCTAATATACTCCAATTCAATATAATATTACAAAAATTCTAACAAGGTCATTTGTGAAAAAGTTGATGCTAACAATTCTAAAATTGATCTGGAAAACAGAAGATTAAAAATAACCAAGGCTCTTTTAGAGGAGAATATGGTGAAAGGAGAATTGCCTGATCAGGTAATAACGTGACTTACAAAGCTACAGGGATTAAGACGGTGTGAGTCACACTGACATAATCATTGGAACTGAATACAGGGCTGGCAACAGATACATGGAGCATTCATGATGTTAAACCACGTTTGAATAAATTTGGCATTGACATCTTAAGGACTAAAGGGCTGTTTGAGATGTCATACCAGAATAATGATGGAGAGAGGAATGAGTTAATATGGACTGGCTTCATATAAGGATATAAGGTAGAGGGGGAACTAAAAAAAGTCTTGTTTTTAAAACATCAGTGTGTATGCGAGTGCGTGTGCGTGTGCGTGTTCGTGTGTGTGTGTGTGTGTGTGTGTGTGTGTGTGTGTGTGTGTTTGAGACATGTGAGCACAGTTCCCCCAGTGGCCAGCAGGAGGTACTGAATCAACTTAAGCTGGAGTTACAAGATGTTGTGAACTGCACACTGGATGCTGGGAACCAAACCCAGGTCCTCTTGCAAGAGCAGCGAGCATTTTTAACTGGTGAGCCCCCTCTTTGGTTCTGAAGAAATGCTTAACTTCATGGTCTTGCATAGGTTGACTGGGTTTTCCCAAGATATTGAAATCTCAAAAAAAAAAAAAAAAAGAAAGAAAATTGGAGAAGTGACATATTTTCTTTTACAATTACGCATAAGGAATTACTACCCCTCAGGGAATTGGAACCAAAACTATTATATACACCAATGAGAAATGAGTTTCCTTTTCATTCCTTTTAAACAGCTTGGTGGAAAAGTACTAGATTAATAATCTGAAACTTGGGGGTTGGAGAGATGGCTCAGTGGTTAAGAGCACTTGCAGCCTTTATAGAGGACTTGGGTTTATTCCAGCCACATAGTGGCTCACAGCCACCTGTAACTTCATTTCCAAAGGACCTTTCATTCTTTTTTCTGGTCTTTGTGGCATTGCACACTCATGGTGTACATACATATATGCAGGCAAAACACTCATTTACATGAGAGAAAATAAATACATCTTACCAAAAAAACAAAAACAAAAACAAAAACAAAAACAACCCCACCAAAACTCCAAAACCTAGATTTTGGGTTCAGGAGAAGGAGTGAATAAGAGTGCTTGCTGAACAAGCAGGAGGACCTGCCTTGAATCCCTAACATACGTGTAAAACTCTGGATATGGCTGCACATGCCTGGAACCCCAGTGCGTGGGAGGCAGAGACATTAGGATGCTGGGATTTTCTGGCTGCCAGCCTAGCTCCAGGTTCAGTGAGAGACCCTTTCTCAAGGGAATAGTGGAGAATGGTCAGCAGCTCACTCAATGTTCTCTGGCCTCTTCCTACCCATATACTAATAAACAAACGCATGCAAACAACGCGCACACACCAAAAAAGAAAAAAAAAATGGAAAAAAGAGAGACCCATCCTTCCAGGTTGACTGTGTCCTCAGTTATCTGTGTGACCTTGAGCCTCACTGAACTGGAGTTTTCTGACAACATGCTTGCCAAGGCTCAGCTTTAAGTCGAGTCCTCCTTGTGTTAAAACGCCTCTCAACCAAAAAAAAAAAAAAAAAAAAAAAAAAAAGGTAGGAATATCCATTCATCATTTTAATAAAGATATATTCTATTAATTTGGAAAAGCTGAAGAGACTATTAATTTTCCTCCCACAGTCTTAATGAAGAAATAAAGAAGCTAATTTCCCATTACCATTCAAGGAGCAATCCACTCCTTCACAGACTGAGAAATTAATGTAACAGATCCAAGCAACCCAACCATCTGTGTGTCTTTCTTTCTCTCCAGTCTAAGGCTCTGAGGTTTCTCTTGTATCAAAAAAAGTTTTAAAAGTTAACTGAAAATTAATGCAATTTTAAAATTCAAGCTGGCTTCATAGTAATGTGCTTAGGGCAAAATATCTTTAGTTTTCAGAATATTTGACTTAGTAAACCGTATCGATTTTTCTGACTGAAGCGCAGCAACTATTACATCTTTGCTAATTATAGTCTCCCCAACCACTGTAACGTGTATCCGTCATGCTTTCTTTTCCAAAGCTGTTCGGTGTAGTTTACAGATAGTAAGTCATTTATCTTCACAACACGTAGGCAAAGCTGATGTAGTTCTTATTATTTACATGGTTTACTTGTAGGAGGAGTGGGGAGGTGGCTTAGTTGGTAAAGTGCTTGCTACGAAAAAGTGAGGAGCTGGGTTTAGACCCCTGGCCTCCACATAAAAAGCCAGGCCTGTAATCCCAGCCCTGGGGAGACAGAGGCAAGCACGTCCTCCAGGCTCTATGGCCAGTCAACCTAGTGAAATTGTCCAGCTCCAGGTTTAGTGAGACTCTTCCTTAAAAAGTAAGGGGGAGAAGATTACAGAAGTGTTGGCCCCTGGCTTCTACATGGATGCACACACATGAGCATGTACAGCTGAACACCCCCCCCCCCCCCACCGCTCTGCCCCAACAGCAAAGGACTGGGATGAGGCTGTAGCTCAGTTGGTAGAGGGCTTGCCTAGCATGTATGAAGCCCTGGATTCAGTTCCCAGCACCATATAAACCAGGTAGGATTTCTGTGAGTTCAAGGCCAGCCTGGTCTACAGAGCAAGTTCCAGGACAGGCTCCAAATCTACAGAGAAACTCTGTCTTGAAAAACCAAAAAAAGTAAAAAAAAAAAAAAAAAGTTAAAAAAAAAAGAGTATGCCATACCACCTGACTTCATATGCATCTCTTGTTCTCACACTTTTCTTTCTTTTCTCCTGGATTTCATTATTTTGGTTAAATTTATGAATTAACCTCCTGATTAATTCTATTTCCAACTTGCACACTGCTTTCACTGCACTTTTAATTTGCATATGTCTGTGGCCACAGTGTCTGTGTTGTAAAGTATTCAGATGTGTGTGTGTGTGCCATGTTTGCACCTGCACAGAGGCCGCAAGAGGCTGTTGGGTGTCCTATTGTGCCACCCTCCACTTTATTCCCTTGAGTCAGGGTCTCTCACCAAACCTGGAGCTAAGCTGATGCTTAGTGAGCCCCAGAGACCCCTTGTCTTCAATCCCACAGTGCTGGAATTATAGACACTTGTGTGGCTACACCTGGCTTTTTATCCCACCCATGCTGGGATCTGAAAGGTCCTCATGGCCACACAGTAAGTACTCAGCCACTGAGCCGTATTTCTGACTTGCAATTTTAATTGTGACAACTATCTTAAAATCCAGCCTTTTCTGTTTTCAAATTGTTTTGTTTTTTAATGAATGCTTATTCTGTTGACAGGAATTCAATTTTTTCCTGGGTCTTACTGAGAAAGAACCAGAAACTTTCTAAATATTTCTCACATGTTTGTAGAGGATTTATTTTGGAGAGTGTCATTCCTCTGAACATCTAGGTTTTTGTGAACAAGCTAATGCTGCTAGTTTTTCTGTTTCTTTCTATTTTGAGGCAGGAGCTCACAGTGTTGTTCAGGCATGCCTTGAATCTGTGTCCTTTCCCTGTCTCAGCCTCCTGAGTGTTGAGATTGCAGGATCAAGACAACACACCAAAAATCTTCAAGGTTTGTATTCCAACTTCGTCATCACAGCCATACCTATGGCCCCATGGCTGTGGCTCTTTTTTTTTTTTTTTTCCACACCCTGTCTTAGTCACTGTTCTATTGCTGTGAAGAGATGCCATGACTAAGGCAATTTATAGAAGAAAAGTTTATTTGGGGATCACTGTTTCAGGGGGTGAGTCTGTGACCATTAAGGTCGAGGAGCGTGGCAGCAGGCAGGCCTGGTGCTGGAGGAGTAGCTGAGAGCGCACATCTTGATCCATAAGCACCAGGCAGAAGGAGACTAACTGGGAGAGCTGTGTGGCAGAGGCTCTGAAGCAAGATTGAGGTTTCTGCAAAGGAAAAGCATATTATCTTATTAAGGGAATAATTATTTCTCCTGTTCTCTAGAATGGCTTAAGATGAATCAGTCTTCCTAAAGGGTGGTCTCTTGGCCAGGTGATTGACAGACCCAACCGGATGAACTCTTCAGGGAGGAGACAACAAACAGTATGCAATGTTCTAATCTCTAGGGAAGATCAGAATGTCATGTCTCCACCTAAGGCCTGAGGTAGATTCCATTCTGTTGACCAATAGGAAGTAACTTTCCTTTTATAAGCCCCAACAACCCTGATGACCTCAATGCCCTATAAGGCTACTGTAACATTTTCCTCTTAAGAATGGAGATCCTAAGATCATTTGGGAGATAGGTTGAAAATGGGGAATTGATATAATACATTTCCATCATGAAAAGCCAGTGGTATAATTCCAATGTTGTTTACCAGATGAGATTAGTGTCTGGACTGGAGTTTCAATTCCACCCTTGTAGATAGTCTCCAGGTAGGAGGACTCATTTAGGAGGAGGTAAGAAATTCCCCACCAGAGAACTGAGAACATTTCCTGCTTTTGGCCAAAGACTGCTCCAAAACTGCCTAGCCAATTTCTGTCTCCTATCCTCATTGTTTTCTCATTCTGGAATTTCAAAATGTTTTCATATGTTAACCTCAAACTCCATTTGTAGCTCTGGATGACCTTAACTCCCGATTGTCCTGCTTCTACCTCCTAAGTGTGAGGATTGTAGGCAGACACCATCATGCCTGTTTTTATGAAGTGTTGGGAATTGAACTCAAGGCTTGTTCATACTAGACAAGAACTTTGCCTCTGAGTTGCATCTTCAACCTGAGAAATTTTTCTTTTGAAAATATTTTATTTTTAGCCGGGCAGTGGTGGCGCACGCCTTTAATCCCAGCACTCGGGAGGCAGAGCCAGGTGGATCTCTGTGAGTTTGAGGCCAGCCTGGGCTACCAAGTGAGTTCCAGGAAAGGCGCAAAGCTACACAGAGAAACCCTGTCTCGAAAAACAACAAAAAAAATTTTTTTATTTTTTTTTACATTGTATGTGTGTGTGTGTGTGTGTGTGTGTGTGTGTGTGTGTGTGTGTGTGTGTGTGCATGTGAGTGCAGCTTCCTGCAGAGGCCAGAAGAGGGCATCAGAGCCCCTGGAGCTTGAGTTACATGTTGTGGAATATTACTTTAACCATGTAAAGGTGTATTACTTTTGTTTGTGCTGCATTTGTTTAACTCTGTAAAGATGTGTTGCATTTGTTTCACCTTGCCTGCCTAAGGCACCTGATTGGTCTAATAAAAAGCCAAACAACCAATAGCTAGGCAGAAGAGGGATAGGCGGGGCTGGTGTGCAGAGGAGGAATCTAGGCTTGGGAGAAGAAGAGTGGGAAGAGAGGATGAGGGAGAAAGAGAAAGAGATGCCTAGGGCCGGCCACGCAGCTGCCAGACAGACAGACACGGGTAGGGCATACAGAATGAAAGAAAAGTTAAGGGCCCCGAGGCAAAACATAGATGAAGAGAAACAGGTTAATTTAAGTTATAAGAGCTAGTGGGACAAGCATAAGATAAGGCCGAGCATTCATAACTAATAATAAATCTCCATATAATGATTTGGAAGATGGTTGGTGGCCCAAAGAAAAAGCCTTTTACAGTTACAGGCAGTTGTGAGCTGACCAACAGGGGTGTTGGGAACCAAACTAAAGTCCCGTGTAAGAGTAGGACATGCTCTTAATGACTGAGTCATCTCTTCAGCTCCATGGAGACTTTCTTTGCATATCATTGTTTATCAAGAGGTTAGTACCAGAACTGAGTGGTGGCTTTTTAGAATTTTGCCTCTCCGGATCCCCCATGGTAGACTTACCAAATGAGAATTCCCAACCCTACCATCTTTCTTCCTCATGGGCTCTGGTTGTCCTGTCCATGAACTCCAGAAAATTCACTTACTTTTCAGACTTTATGGGCTATTCTGTGATGTGGACTTTGGGAAGCTAACTATTTTGGAAAAGTGTACTTAGAAGACTAGACTTTTTTTTTTTTTTTTTTACATAATCCTGTTTTTCCCCTATGTTAACAAACTGATAAGAATCAAAACATTATTTTAAGAGGTTTTGGTTTGATAGAAACAGCTACAATTAGAAATGGAAATGAGCTTGCATTTTAAAAGTTATTCTGATCTCCTGCTCATAGTGTAGATAATATTCATAGTCATCAGGAAATTTCTATAAGGCAAAATGATTTAAACAATATTTATTATGGTAGGTCTAATTGGTTTACTATTTCATACTAAGGAAGTGAGTCTTAGGTGTAACGTGAATCTTGGAAGGTCTAATTAATAAAAACAAACCTGGAGCCAGGTATTGGGGTGAATGCTGAAAGATCAGAGAAGAACATGCCACAGCTAACCTCTCCTGGCCAACTTTTCAGCCCATCCTGTTCCCTCTGACTGGAAGCCTCTGTGTCCTCATCTGAATGGATCTCAGCTGAACTGCTGCCCAAAAGCCTAAAAGCTTAACCAGGCCAAAAGCTTCTAGTTTCTGGTCTTCATGCCTTATATACCTTTCTGCTTCCTGCCATCACTTCCTGGGATTAAAGGCGTGTGTCACCATGTCTGGTTGTTTCCAGTATGGCTTTGAACTCACAGAGATCCAGACGGATCTCTGCCTTCGGAATGCTAGGATTAAAGGTGTGTGTGCCACCATTTTCTGGCCTCTATATCTAGTGGCTGTTCTGTTCTCTGATCCCAGATAAGTTTATTAGGGTGCACAATATTTTGGGGAACACAATATCACCACACTTAGGTCCTGAGGGGGCATAAATGAATATACATTTGGAATTAATTGAGCTTATTTGACTTTGGGAAGAGTCAATTCTCTGGCCTTCTGACGTTTTTTTTAAGCTGTGGTACAGGAGTTTGAACCATGAATTTTGTTTCCTTCTGGTTCTAAAATCTTCGATGTCATAGTTGAGTGCAGACCTTGAGCCTGACACTGGTCAGGTCCAGTGACTCTGACAGATTGGCACTTGGTGGCACAGGGGACAGCCCAGGAGCAGGAGGACAGTATATGAAGATGGGAAATTAGATGAGAAGTGATACCATGGTTTTTCTCATGTGTTCTAGGTCTTGCTTGCTGTGTCCTGGAGTGGAGCTGTTAACTTACTCTCCGTGGACGTTTTAAATTATTATTACTATTATTGTCTGGATATGTGCGTGATACGTTCTGTGTGTTTGTGTGTGCGCCACAGTGTGCATGAGGGGGTCAGAGGCCAACTCTGTGGAGTTGGTTCTCTCTTTCCATCTTTACGTGTCTTCTGTAGATTGAATTTAGGTGTCCAGGCTGGAGTAATAGCAAGTGCCTTTACCACAGAGCCAAGATCTTGCTGGTCCCCGTTGGATGTTTTAAGCAACATTCCATTCAGCTAGAATTTGAATTGGCATGCTAGACAATTCAGGTGTAAAGACTTTTCTTGGTAAACTACCTCAACTTGGCTTTGTGTTTATGTGTCTTGCTTAAGTTAGACCCACACTTTGTATATGGTTTCTTACACTTGATTTGACCTTTTGAACCCTGTGAACAAAGGAGCCCAACAAATATTCTGGGTACTTTATAGCTGTCTAAGTTTTAAGAGCTCTTTCATCCTTTTCCTTCTCATGTGGAATTCCTATTAATGTCACAGAGATTTACTGTGATTGAAAGAAGAGAGTCTGTGTCCTTGGAAAGTTGGTGTGCAATGCTTAGGCATAAAAATGGCACTGCATGTTTATGAACATCATATAGAAGTTCAAATTGTTTGAAGACAGACAAATAAGATGTTGAGGGTATATCTAGTTAAGTGACTGAACAGAATTGGAAGGGCAAGTAAATTAATTATCTGGGTAGCTGCCTCATTATTCATTGTAAGGCTGAGACTCACTCCTCAGGCTGAGGAAGGGAATTACCTTTCTTTTGCTCAAAAGGATCTGTATGGGGTTGGAGAGATGGCTCAGTGGTTAAGAGCACTGGCTGCTCTTCTTGAGGATCTGGGCTTGACTCCTAGCACCCACATGTCAGCCCACAAACAACCTATAACTCTAGTCCCAAGAGAACTAACACCTTCCTCTGGCCTTCCTGGGCACCATATGTGCTTGTGGTACACATACATCCACGTAGGCGAAACACCCATACACATAATGTATTTGCGTCACTGTGCCATTGACTCCAATGATAAAACTGCCTTTTTTTCTGGGTAATTGTGTTCTTTGCTGCTTTGCTGTCTATCCACTTCTCTCTTCAGCAGCTAGAGTAATGGGGAAAAAGCATCCCAATCAGGTGCTTTATCTACATTATATAGCTGGTATTCAAGGAAGAAGGGATATCGGCTGGACAGATGAACATTTATTGTGTAATTTAGCCTAAGTATAGGCTCTTTTTAATCTCAAAGCAAGTATGTAGTAAGAAATGAACATCCCTACTCCATTCATCAAAGGTATGCAGACAGGGCTTAAATAAACCTGTGTTTTGGAGAGTGTGGTTGGTGTTTTTTTTTTTGTTTTTTGGTTTTTCCAGACAGGGTTTCTCTGTGTAGCTTTGCGTCTTTCCTGGAACTCACTCTGTAGTCCAGATTGGCCTCGAACTCACAGAGATCTGCCTGGCTCTGCCTCCTGAGTGCTGGGATTAAAGGCATGCACCACCACTGGCCGGCTTGATGATCATTTTTTAAAAATTATTTTATTATTTTAAAGTGTGTGTGTGTGTGTGTGTGTGTGTGTGTGTGTGTGTGTGTGTGTGTTTGTACTTGAACATCAGTGCCAATGGAGGTCAGAGGATTTGAAAGTCCCCGAACTGGAGATGCAGGCAGTTGTGAGCCACTTGATGTGCATGCTGGGAACTGACCTTGGGTCCTCTGCAAGGGTAATGCGTGCTCTTAATTGCTGAGCCATCTCACCAGCCCTATTTTTTTTTTTTTCTTTTTGGAGACAGAGTCTTGCTGTATAGCACAGACTGCTCTCAAACTCATGATCCTCTTGCCTCTGCTTCCAGTGCTGAGATTACAGGTGGGAGTCACCATGTCACCATGGAGGTGGATCCCGATGAAGCCCAGAGAAGCATGGCCAGTGCGGTTGCTCAGATCTATATATGAATGAGTTTGAGTTAATGAGCTGTGACGGGATGTCTGCTGGGAGCTTCCTGGGAAAGGCTTTTCTCTCTTCTAAGTAGTCACTAGATTACAGTAAGGGCTTCTCTTCATCTTTGTGTTATGTAGACGTACGACCTGATCTTCGGACCCGAGAGCTCTCGTGCTAGCCATTTTGAGATGGTGCCAACCTCAGAGGGCAAAACAAAGTGGATCATTGAGAAGATCCAGCAACATCTGGAGTCCACTGCCTGCCTCCTCATGCTTTGAAACAATATATTTCCTAATTGGTTAACTCAACTTGAGTGGAATTTTTCTGATATCTGTAGTAAAAAAGCATCCTGATAGTAATTAAAAATTTCATCCCAAAAATGTTCACTTAAAAAAATCCATTTCATTAAATGGCAACCCTATCTGCCCATCTTAGAACCCATTATTTCACTTTCCATTACTTACTTTATCCAAATCTATGAGGAAGACCTGTAAATTGGAGGAGATGACTGAGAGAGAGCGAGACCTATGCTATCACTGTAAGGTTTTCTGGTCAGTTGGGAGAATGATGTTGTCACTAAAATACCAAGGAAGTCAGAATGAGGCTTTAACTCAGAGTGCCAAGAAGGTACACTTTATAAAATTATCAAGTTACTCTCCTATATCTTTATTAATTTTTCATTAATTTTTATTTATTTGTTGTGTGTATATGTGTATGTGTGCACACATGAGTGTATGTGTGTGTGTGTGTGTGTACATGCAACACGCAGGAGTCGGTTCCCTCCTTTTACCATGTGGGTCCCTGGGATAAACTCAGGTTGTCAGCCCTGGTGGCTGGCATCTCTACTCAGTGAGTCATCTTGCTGGCCCTTCATTAAGTTTTGACTTAGAAGTTCAAACAAACAGAACACCAACAAAGATGTTAGGGGGAAAAAAACCAAAGTCTGAGGAGGGATGAAGAGGAGAAAAGTAACATGAAGAAAATTGTCTTTGTCACTGTTCGCTTGCTGTGAAGAGACACCACGACCAAGGCAACTCTTCTGAGAGAAAGCATTCAACTGGGGTTTGGCTAATAATTTCAGAGGCTTGGTTCATTATCGCCATGGCAGAAAGCATGGTGGCAGGCAGACATGGTGCTGGAGGAGTGACTGAGGGCTACATCTTGATCCACAAGCAGAGGGAAGGAGGAAGGGAGGGAGGGAGGGAGGGAGGGAGGGAGGGAGAAAGGGGGGGGGTAGTGAGCCTGAGCCTAGCATGAGCTTTTGAAACCTCAAAGCCCACCCCCTGTGACACACAACAGGGTCACACCTACTCCAACAAGGTCTATCTCCTAATCCCTTCAAACAGTTCCACTCCCTGGTAACTAAGCACTCAAATATATAAGCCTATGGTGGCCATTCTTATCCAAACCACCACATTTTGATATTCTTAAAACTTAAAAGAGATTCAAAAGTTTTAGTCTGGCAGCAGTGGTGCATGCCTTTAATCCCAGCACTCAGGAGGCAGAGGTAGGCGGATCTTTGTGAGTTTGAGGCCAGCCTGGTCTACAGAGCTAGTTCCTGGACAGCCAGGGATTATGTGTATGTTCATGTATCTGTATGTGCACAGAAGTGCAGGTGTTTGAGGAGGCCAGAGGCATGTTGGGGTTTCAGGTGGTAGTGAGCCACCTGATTTGGGTGCTCTTACCTGCCGAAACATCTCTCCAGCCCCACTTTGAATTTATTTCATGTGTTTTGTATATATATGTAAATAAAATCAATAACCATAAATTCAGAGTAGAACTTCTTCCATATATAGCACATAATTTAGATAATGTTTTCTAATAGATTCCTCCATTTTAAATTCTATAGGTGATTAATATGTTATATGCATCAGAGGGAAAAGCTAACAAATCCAGTGATTTTTAGAGAAATTTCAGCCCCAGTTGTTGTTAAAGGTTGTGAATTATAAGTAACTTTTACTTCAGTTATTTATCTATACATATTTATTGGATGTGTGTTATGTGTCAAGTACCAGGCTGAGGTTATAGGCACACTATAACTACGATTCAATGTCTGATTGCCAGGCTTGGTGATATGTGAGTATAGTTGCAGCAATTTGGGGGGCTGAGGTGAGATGATTAATTGGGTCTATGCATCAATCTTATTGACAACATAGCAAGGACCACCCCTCCAAAAAATAATAAAAAAGGAAAAAGAGGGGAAAAAAGAAAAAAATTGAACTTTGTTTACAAGCATAGACACAAATAACTATAATGAAGGGTGTTACAGTTGTGTAACTGTGACAATCGTCAGTACATGTTTTCACCGCCATGTGTAGGTAGGCTGTAGAAACCTGTTCATTTGCTTTGTATAGATATTATCTCTTGTTATTCTCTTAGGGAGTCATTGTGTTTATTTACAACACATTTTAGCTATGTAGGATGTGAAAACTGTGATGTGAGAAAGACTAGTTTGGGAGACATGTAAATATGATCACTCCCTTTATTACATCAAATAAAAGCAACATTCTTTCACCCTTTGAGAATTATGGTTGGAACTAGATTAAGACCGTGTGAGGCTTTAATCTATACCAAGTGCAAAAGTAATACTGCATTATAACCAAGATTCACTATGTATTTGTAGAAAAATCTATGGATTTTGTAGTCAGGAAAGGTCTTAATTGCACATATGTAAGGCTACATTAAGTTGATTGATTAGGTAAACCAGGACAGGAAACTAGGAGTGGAGTAGGAACATTCAAAAGATGAAGAACTCTTATCAGCTGGACATGGCTTTAGGTGGAGTTAAAATATTTTGTATTTTTTAGCTGGGCACAGTGACATATGCCTTTAGTCCCAATACTCAGGAGAAAAAGGGAGGTGGATCTCTATGAGATTGAGGCCAGCCTGTTTTACGTAATGAGTTCCACATCAGCTAGAACTCATAGTGAGACTCTGTCTTGAAGTTTTAATCATTTGAATGTGTGTGCATGTGTGCGTGTGCGTGCGTGTGCGTGCGTGTGCGTGTGCGTGTGTGTGTGTGTGTGTGTGTGTGTGTGTGTGTGTGTGTTTGTATGGTATGTAAGCACATGTGTGGAGGTCAGAATAGCTTTTTGGAGTAAGTTATCTTACTTAGATAGTGGCTTGAACTCAGGTCAACACTTGGTAGCAAGTACCTTTACCCGCTGAGCCAACTTACCAAACCCTCAAATTCTTTTTATGAAGTAAGGTCTTCCTATAAAGACCAGGATAGACTTAACGTGTGGTCTTTCCAATTCAGTCTTCTCAGTGCTTGGATTGCGTAGATATGCCTGATGAGGCTTTAATCTGGATGGCTCTGTGGATACCTAAAATATATTCCTGCCCTGACTTCTTTTAATGATGAACAATGATGTGGAAGTGTAAGCCAAATAAACCCTTTTCCCCAGCTTGCTTTTGGTCATGGTGTTTCATGACAGCAATAGCAACCCTAAGACAAAAGGGTTGTGTCCTTGGAATTGGAGTTATGGATGGTTGTGAGCCACCATGTGGGTGCTAGAATTGAACCCTGATCCTCTGGAAGAGTAATAAGTGCTCTTAACCACTGAGCTATCTTTCCAGCCCTGAATTATTTTCTCGGAGCTGCAGCTGGCCTCTCAACCTTCATAGTTTTATGAGACACAAATAAAAATAAAGCAGAAAACTATCAGAGCAACGACAGCAAGCTTCCTTGTTGGTATCACTAGCTAACATCAAGCTATTAAAGTATTCTTTGCAGCAGGAATAATTATACTTATTTATCAGTTCTGAGTGACTGAGAAATACAGTTTATTCCATGTTATAACCTGTTTAGTTTGATTTGTGACACCTTGAGAAGCTGTAAGGATAGTTGTTTTCTGTGTTCTCTCATTGGATGCAAAAGGGAAAAAAAATTCAATCTCAATTATAACTTGAAAATTTAAAGCGTGAGGAGCAGGAAGATAGGTCACAACACCCAGGCCTGGTCTGCGTGGTGTCCTGGGAATAACCTGGAAAAACATGCACAGAAGCTATTAAAGAGGTGGCTAACAGCTAAACCTTTCTAGAATTGATAGCCATATAAAGCAGAACTTTACAAGCAGGAGAGAAAATTCAGTTTATCCCAGAGAAATGGTCTCAGTTGGGGGTGTTGTCGGGCTACCAGAGAAGGAGCCAACCCCAGACACCAACAGGGAGCCACAAGCAAAGATAGACAAGCTCATGGGCTGCAGTGATGTCTCAGCATTTAAGAGCATGGACTGCTTGCTCTGCCGTGGGATCCAAGTTCAGCTCCTCACTGGGTGACTTAAATCACCTGTAACTCCAGCTCCAGGTTGTTGTGTTTTGTTTTTGTGTGTTATGAGCATTTTGACTTACATGTCTTTTGGTGGACCATATGCGTGTCTGACACCCACTGAGGCCAGAAGAGTTGAGTCCCCTGGGATTGAAGGAATTAACAGACAATTTTGAGCTGCCAGGTGGGTGCTGGGAATTGAACTCTGGTCCTCTGCAAGAGCAACGAGTGCTCTTAGCCTCTGAGCCAACTCTCCAGTCTCAAGATTTGCCTTTATTTTTAATTACGTGTGTGTGCGAGTGCAGGTGCTTGAGAAGGCCAGAAGCATGGGCCCTCCCTGGTACTGAAGCTGCAGCTGGTTGTGAGCCGCCCGATGGGGATGCTGGGAATTGAACTCAGACCTTCTTACCCACTGAGTCATTTCTCCAACTCCTAAATATGTTTGTATTGATAGCATGGTTAGACATTTAAGGTCAGAGACCATGTCATTCAGATTCTGGTAGCATGGACAAATCCTGTAGGCCTGGAACATACTCTATTAATACTTACACTGAATGCGTTCCCAATAGTGCACCATATTGTTAGGTGTCCAGACTCAGTGCTTAGGGCTCCCTCACAGGCCTGAGCATGGCAGACATGGGGCCAGAAGGCCTTGCCCACATCCCTTTCCTCTCCCTCGCTAAACGGTTGGATTTCATTCCTAAAGCTAGCCCCCATGCTCTGTTCCCTTATTTGGCCACTTCCTTATGCCCGACTAAAACTCCGAGGTCCAGCAATCAAAATTCATTATTCGGATCTCTGTGAGTTCGAGGCCAGCCTGGGCTACCAAGTGAGTTCCAGGAAAGGCGCAAAGCTACACAGAGAAACCCTGTCTCGAAAAACCAAAAAGAAAAAAAAAAAAAATTCATTATTCGGGTACGCTAACTCACATGTCCGGTTAGTACTTACCAACTCATCCTAGCACAGACTTCCACTTTTCTCCTTAGAAACCACTCCTGCAGAAACAGCTGTTACTGTCTCTCTGATCCAGAGGACACTGACCCCACGCCCCCTTGTCACTCCAGGTAATAAATCTTTGTGCTGAGAATTTGGTGTCTGGGTATGTTCTGTGTGTGCTGCCTCTGAGGCCCCTTCAGCTGCAGTCATCAGTATGATTAAAACTTCTTTTTGTTAAAAAACAACAAAACAAAACTCTGTCTTTGTCTCTTTCTCCCCTTCTTTTCGCCACCCCCACCCCCACCCGCAGACCCCTCAGTTTCTTAGCAGGTGACTTTACCTGTAGAGCCATCTTGTCCCTACATTTCCTTTCTATTTAATACTTCACACACACACACACACACACACACACACACACACACACACACAAAGAATCAGCATGAATGGAAAACACATTCATGTTATTCAAACACCCCAAACCACGAGGTATTAAATGGAAAGGCACACCCTCTTCCCACTCTCAGGCTTTTCATTGTTTTCAATAAGTGCTCCCCCACCCCCTAGCTTTTTTTTTTTTTTTTTTTTTTGGTTTGTTTGTTTGTTTGTTTGTTTTGAGACAGGGTTTCTTTGTGTAGCCCTGGCTGTCCTGGATCTCACTCTGTAGACCAGGCTGGCCTTGAACTCACTGCCTCCCGAGTGCTGGGATTAAAGTTTTTTTGTTTTTCCTAGTCGTTCCAAAGACTGTTTTAAATGGATATAAGCAGGGCATGGTGGCACACACCTTTAATTTCAGCACTTTGGATGCAGAGGCACGTGGATCTCTGTGAGTTCCAGGCCGCCAAGGCTCCATAGGGAGACACTGTCTCAACACCTCACCCCACCTCCCACCCCGCCTCCCAAAAAGAGCAAAAAAAAAAAAGATACAAAAGGCAATGGACATTTAAAGAAAAGCATAGACCAGCCTATAAATATTTTCCTAGGCGCTTGTATATATTAAAAAAAAAAAGTTCAATACAGTTTGTCCCAAGTCCTTAGAGATGCCCACTGTCCTCTATGTGGCTTGAAAACCGGAAGCGCCTTTGGGTAGGAAAAGATGAACCGGAAGTGCTGAGTGCGGACCGGGAGCCCACGGTCTCCGCTGAGGTAAGTGGACCACGTGGTTGCCGTGGGCCGTTTAGGAAGCGACGCTAACGTTTATTTTCAGCCAGGGTTCTTAGCGAGGTTGCCCTGGACCTCGGGTGTCCGCCGCGTCCTGGCGCTGCTCCCCCGGTCCCCCGGTCGGTCGTCACCCTCGAGTCCTGTCAGGTGTGTCGAGAATCTTCCGCCACGAGCCGCCACCGGCGGGTCTGCTGGTCGGCCACGCGACTCTCGTGATTCATGACAGAAAGTGTGCTGTGCGTTTTAGGGTGTTGGCTTTTGTTTTGAACGCATTTTTACGTTGTGACGTCAACGTTATGATGCTGGGCATTCTTGTGGAAAGTTTTAAAGACGTCGTTGTCGTCGTCGTCGTCGTCTGCGCAAAGTTTTGTCACATTTTAATAACTCAGTGAATTGGTGGCTATCACTTTCCGGAATAGTCCAAGCATAGGGCAAAAATTCTAACGCTTTTAATCATGGAAGTGTGTAAATGTCCAAGGAAAATTTTAGATTTTTTTTCTTTATTCTTCTGGTAATTTTCTTCTGTTAAATTTTTAGCCAAGCCCTTGATTTGTAGTGCAGGCTGACATCCAACTCTTTATCCTCCTGCCTTAGCCCCAGAACGCAGGGATTTGACGATATTATTTATTCTTTAGGTGTGCTTTTTACAGACAGATTTAAATGGAAATTTTCTGGAAATAAAATTACTGTCTTCTTAATCCCTATGATGCTGAATTGAATTATGGGTTTAAATTATTCATACATTATCTTGGTCTTCTACCTCACGTTGAATTTTAGAAAAAAGTGAGTGTGAACTGTCAAAGAATTTATGGGAACCTGTATAGTTGCTACTTTTCGTGTGGACCGTGTGGAATCCATTAAGAATCATCCATTTAGAAGAGGAATTGGACTTTGCTAATATTTGATTATTTTCTCTTTTGCCTTGGTTGTGACAAATGTCTATGACTATCTTTGTACCTTAAAAAGTAAACAACAACTACAACAACAACAAGAAATCATGAGCCTCAAAATCAGCAAACACTGTGGGGTAGAACATACTCTCTAATCTTTTACAGTTCTTCAGCCAGTTTGTGTATTGACAGCAACAGTCATTAGTTAATGGGTTGGCCTAAGGGTGTTAATGAGTTATGAAAAGAACAGATTTATACTTAGTGTGTTTGTGTGACTTGAGAATGCTTAATTACTGTGTCGGCTTTTAAATCATAGTGCCCACTAGGCGGCAGCATGGTGTTTTCAGTTTCTCAAGCTCTGCCTGTCCTAAGCAGATGGATGCTGTGCTAGCGTTAATCTGACAGTAATGAATATCATATGCTGAATGCTTCTACCGTGCCATGACCCGACCAAATGATTTATGTACATATCTCAATTGTAAGGAATTCTAGGCATTAGGACGTTGCTGCTTGTTTTTATTTTAATTCTACCACATCCAAAATACACGAACAATATGCTCTTCTATTTTATTTTTGTATAGGCAAGCACTCCATTAAAAGAGGTTCTGGTCGAGGCCTATTACATTGATTTATTTTTATTAATTTTTGACATTTATTTATTTTTATTTTGTGCGTGGGTATTTTGCCTGTGTGTATGTCTGTGTACCATGTTCATGCAGTACCCACAGAGGCCAGACGAGGGTGTCAATGCCCCTTGGAACTGGAGTTACAGACTTTGCAAACTACTTGTGTGGGAGCTGGGAACTGAACCCAGGTCCTCTGGAAGAGCAGCAAGTGCTTGTAACCACTGAGACATCTATCTGTAGTTTTACTGCACTGTAGGGCTCTATTTTTGTGAAGAATTTACTAACGGAACACACGTTGGGAAATGTACAAAGGACTATAGTTGAAGGAAGTGAATGATGTTATGATTGGTATCTTTTTTGACATTATTTTGTTAGTTGTGATAACAGATAAATGAGAACTATGCTATTTATTGGGAAGTTAATTTATATAACCATCTTAGGCCAATAATGTCATGAAGCAATTGAACAGTTTTATAGACTAGAATTCCCACAATATCTTCTTAGGAACTTGATAGTACCTTTGGTAGTTTAGCTCACGTTATCATGGTTCATATTCTTATATGGAGAAAGCTTTCAGTTCCTTCATATCTTTACACATTTCAGACTTTATGTTTAGTTTATTTTTAAATTTCTGTCAGTTTTTCTATCCCTCATAAAACTTACTGACAAGTAATTTTTTAAGAAACTCAAAATGCCCTTTTATAATTTTTGTAGCACAGTAATTTAAATATTTATCAAAAACCCACTGTTTTTAAAACTTGTATTCCACTTATAACTTAATAAACCTTTTACAAATAGCTAATCAAAGATAACATTATGATAAAGTTATAAATTAATAAAAAACAGAAGAGATTAAAAAGATTTATGATCATCGATGTTTTGCCTGCATATATGTTGTGTAAAGATGTCAGAAGCCCAGGTACTGGAGTTACAGACAGGTGTGAACTGCCATGTGGGTGCTGGGAATTGAACCCAGGTCCTCTGGAAGAGCAGCTAGTGGTCTTAACGGCTGAGCCATCTCTCTAGCCCTCAAAACAGAATTATATAGAATAGGCCCTAAGAAAATGGATATATATATAAGATGCTAATAGCATAATTTGAACTATTAATATTGCTCAGAAAACAAGAAGTTGGTGTGTGATACATTCATTAGAAAAGCTTCACATAGGAGAGCTAGAGGGGCAGTTCAATTGTTAAAGAGTACTTGCTGCTCTTTCAGAGGACCAGGGTTTGGTTTCTAGCACCCATATCAGGAGACACAAAATTTCCTATAACTCTAGCTCTAGAGGGTCCAGTGACTCTTCTGGCCTCTAAAGGCACCCACACCATCATGACATCTATCTATCTATCTATCTATCTATCTATCTATCTATCTATCTATCTATCCATAATTAGAAATGAAGATAAATCTTTATAAATAAAAATGTAAAATTTTTATTTGTTTATTTTTGTTTTTTGAGATAACCTTGTTTATTTTCTTATTTAAAATATTTCTTTCATTTATGCTTTTACTTATTCTCTTTTCTAGAATAACCTTGCCTAATTTTTCATTTTACTAATGTTATAACTTTTAAGCCTCAGTGTAGAAGTCATCTCTTTCTGTAAGTCTCATCTTCCCAAGATATCCTTGATTTTCCAGTGCTGGATTTGGTGATCCTTCCTTGTGCTACTGTAATATTCTCTGCAGATCTTTGCCATCATACATGATCAAATTGTTACAATTATTTTATATGTATCTACATTTCTTTATTATAATTCCTCGAGAAAAAGTAAGTCTGCATGCCTATCTGTTTGTCTGCTTTCTTCTTCTTTTTATTTTATAAAATTTAATTAAAAACTTGTGACACATGTTTCAAGATCAAAACCATGAACAAGATACTTCTAGATTTCTACATTTGTTTCTTCTTTTCCCCACAGACAACCATATTTTCAAAAACTGGATTATACTGTCATCTTTAATTCTAAAATGTTAGTATTGGTATTTGCCTCTGCTTCCTCCATTCTTTTTTTTTTCAAATTTTTTCTTTATTAAGAAATTTTCTACTCACTCCACATACCATCCACAGATCTGCTTTCTTACTTAAGACAATTTTTTTAAATTATTATTTTTCAGCTGAGACAGCGAGAAAAGATGGTTTATTGTACACGAGTTACACTTGGCCACAAGTGAGAACAGAACTAGTCCAGAATGCCATAGGTCCAGGGCAGAGGGCCGGTGGGAATGCTTTGGTTGTAATGAAAGCAAAGTCTCACAGGTGGTCTCGGCGAGCCGATGGTGATGTTCCAGGTCCATCCAACACCTTGCACCAAAGTCCCAGCCTTCAGCATCCCTTGCTTCTGCTCCTTCAGCCTTGCGGGTGCACAAGCCTAGTTTATTGGACCTCTGCCTCATCTTTCACCTCTTGGCTTCAGCCTGCGCCTTGCGCTTTGTCCTCCACTTTGCGCTCCTGGCCTGGCGCAGGAGTTCCAAGGAAGATAGCGCTAAGGCCGAGAGCAATTTTCATTTTCATTTTCATTTTATTTATTTATTTATTTATTTATTTATTTATTTATTTATTTATTCATTCATTTATTCTTTATTTATTATTTATTTATTTATTTATTTATTTATTTATTTATTTATTTATTTATAGACAGGGTTTCTCTGTGTAACAGCCCTGGCTGTCCTTGAACTCAATTTGTAGATCAGGCAGGCCTCGAACTCACAAAGATCTGCCTGCCTCTGCCTCCCGAGGGCTGAGATTAAAGGTATGAGTCACCACTGCCCGGCTAAGACCAAA
>NC_081419.1:79728403-79733403 GCF_949786415.1 Peromyscus eremicus
TTTAGTCCTGGAGATTAAACCCAAGCATAATGCATTCTGGTCAAGTGCTCTACCATTGAGCTACCTCACAGCCTTGGTTGTTTCTTCTGTGGCTTTTGAACATCTACTATAAAATAGGACTTTACCTATATTACACTGTTTAATCCTCACATTGTGTGAAAGCAGTATCACTATTATATAGATTTTATATGGATAAGTATGCTGAAACACACAGAGGTGACACAGACAGCTAGTAAGAAGACATCAGCTATATATATTGTGGATATAGTTATAGGAATCTAAAAAAAAATGTATGTTTAAAAAAATACTTAGACGAGTGGTGGTGGTGTATGCCTTTAATCCCAGCACTTAGGAGGTAGGGGCAAGTGGATCTTTTAGTTCTGAGTTTGAGGCCAGCCTGGTCTACAGATTAAGTTCCAGGACAGCCAGGGCTATACAGAGAAACCCTGTCTTGAGAAACAAAACAAACAAAAACAAAAATCTTAAAAAAAAAATGTTGTATCACAAAATTTTAAAACTGGTAGAGTTCTTACTATATCATGCCGTATCTTACTGTATCATGTCTGTAACATTATAAAACATTTAAAAATTTCAGATTTATTTACTTTACTTGGAATGTTTTGCCTGTATGTGTATATGTGCACCTTGTGCACACATGTTGGATCAGCTGGAACTGGGGTTAAGGATAATTGTAAGCCACCATGTAGGTGCTGGGAATTGAAACCAGGTCCTTTGCAACAGCAATAAGTGCTTTTAATTGTTGGGCCATTTCTGTAGGCCCCCATAAAACATTTTTCTATTATTTTTATTTTATGTGCATTGGTGTTTTACCTGCAAGCATGTCTGTGTGAGGGTGTTGGGTCTCCTGGAACTGGAGTTACAGACAGTTGTGAACTTCCATGTGGGTGCTATGGAAGAGCAGCTTGTGCTCTTAACCGCTGAGCCATCTCTTCAGACCCATAAAACATATTTTTGATCCATAGTAAGAAATGTATTTCACATTTTGATGTAGTATATATAATATCTATATACATAGTTACATTGACACATAATTAAAGATTTATAAAACATGAATATTACTGATATATTTTAAACTATTTTGATTTTTGTTTCATAGAAATATTACTTTCAACTAAATTGATTATTTATGTATCTCTAAGGGTTGTGCATCAACTTAAAGTATACAACAAAGTTTTCCCTTCCATTATAGAAGTTTTATATGTATATATACATACACACACATATATGTATATGCCAAGTGTAGTGCTGCAATTGTGAGGCAGAGGCAGGCAGATCTCTATGAGTCTGAGGCCAACCTGGTCTATATACAGAGTTCCAGGACAGCCAGGGTGTAGTAGAATATTTTAAGGTGTGTTACTTTTGTTTATTTTGCATTTGTTTAACTCTGTGAAGCTGTGTTACTGTGCCTGTGTAAAATACCTGATGATCTAATAAAGAAGTGGCCAGGCAGGAGAAAGGATAGGCAGGGCTAGCAGGCAGAGAGAATATATAGAGGGAGAAATCTGGGAGGAGAGAGTGAGAAGGAGCCAGAGAAGGGGAGGACATCAGAGGTCAGCCACCCAGCTACACAACCAGCAAGCCAGGGAGTAAGAGTAAGATTTATAGAAGTAAGAGAATGGAAAAGCTCAGAGGCAAAAGGTAGACAGGATTAATTTAAGATAAGGAAAGCTGGCTGGAAACTAAGCCAAACTAAGGCCAGGCATTCATAATTAAGAATAAGCCTCCGTGTGGATTTTTTTGGGAGCTGGGTGGCAGGTCCCCCCAAAAAGTGCAAAAACAAACAACACCAGGGCTACATAGGCCCTGTCTTAGGGGAAAAAAACTCATATATATATATATATATATATATATATATATATATATATATATACTCTTGCTTGAAAAGATGATTGAGGACAAACATCACTGTTAGTTTTTTAAAATATTAAAAAAAGCAAGAACCGGTGCTCAGCTGCCATCTCTTCCAAGTTTGGGGAGAGAGAGAGAGAGAGAGAGAGAGAAAGGGGGGGGGAGAGAGAGAAGAGCGTGTAGCATGAATCTTAAATGGTCTTATTAATAAGAACAAACCTAGCCGGGCAGTGGTGGCACACGCCTTTAATCCCAGCACTCGGGAGGCAGAGCCAGGCGGATCTCTGTGAGTTCGAGGCCAGCCTGGGCTACCAAGTGAGTTCCAGGAGAGGCGCAAAGTTACACAGAGAAACCTTGTCTCGAAAAACTAAAAAAAAAAAAAAAAACCCAAAAAATAAGAACAAACCTGGAGCCAGATATTGGGGTGAATGCTGGAAGATCAGAGAAGCAGAACAAGCCACAACCACCTCACCTCACCAATTCTCGAGCTGATCTCGTTTCCTCAAACTAGAAGTCTCTGTGTCTTCATCTGAATGACTCTCAGCTGAACTGCTGCTCAAAAGCCTAAAAGCTTAACCAGGCTCTAGTTCCCAGTCCTCACGCCTTATATACCTTTCTGCTTCCTGCCATCACTTCCTGGGATTAAAGGTGTGAGTCACCATGCCTGGCTGTTTCCAGTGTGGCCTTGAACTCAGAGATCCAGATGGATCTCTGCCTCTGGAATGCTAGGATTAAAAGTATGTGCTACCACTGCCTAACCTCTATGTTTAATATTATGGCTGTTCTGTTCTCTGACTCCAGATAAGTTTATTAGGGTGCACAATATTTTGGGAAACACAATATCACCACAAGAGTGACTCAGACCTCGGTACCTGCAGTGGGGAGGAGGCAGGAGAGAAGGATCCTGCATCTGAGGGGAGCACCCAGGCAGCCAGATCAAGCTCAAGCTATCCAAGCTAGGAGTGTGTGACGTGCTTGGGAAAGGCCTTCCTGTGATAGGGTTGCTCTTGGCTAGCAGAGAAGTCCCAGGAGGCATAGTGGGGCTAATGACCCGATGCAAGATGGCCAGTAAAGAGATGTTTGAAGATACTGTAGAAAAGCATGTCATCAACGAAGAATATAAAACCTGGAAGAAGAATAGACTGTTTCTGTATGACCTGGTTCTGACCCATGCTCTTCAGTGGCCCAGTCTTACCATTCAGTGGCTTCCTGAAGTGACGAAACCAGAAGGAAAGGATTATGCCTTTCATTGGCTAGTGCTGGGCACTCATACATCTGATGAACAGAATCATTTAGTGGTTGCTGGAGTTCATATTCCCAATGATGCTGCACAGTTTGATGTTTCCCATTGTGGTAGTGACAAGGGAGAATTTGGTGGCTTTGGTTCTGTAACAGGAAAAATTGAATGTGAAATTAAAATTAATCATGATGGAGAAGTAAACCGTGCTTGTTATATGCCACAGAAACCTCACATCATTGCCACAAAAACACCATCTTCTGATGTATTGGTTTTTGACTATTCAAAACACCCTGCTAAACCAGATCCAAGTGGAGAATGTAATCCTGATCTTAGATTAAGAGGTCATCAAAAGGAAGGCTATTGTCTTTCCTGGAATTCTAATTTTTTGAGTGGACATCTGAGTGCATCTAATGACCATACTGTCTCCCTGTGGGATATAAATGCAGGACCGAAGGAAGGCAAAATTGTGGATACTAAAGCAATCTTTACTGGCCACTTAGCTATTGTAGAGGATGTGGCCTGGCATGAGTCCTTGTTTGGATCTGTTGCTGATGATCAGAAACTTACGATATGGGACACCAGATCCAATAGCACTTTAAGCCAAGCCATTTGGTAGATGCACACACTGTTGAGGTCAGCTGCCTCTCATTCAATCCCTACAGCGAGTTCATTCTAGCAGCTGATAAGGCTGTAGCTTTATGGGACCTGCGCAATCTAAAACTGAAACTCCATACCTTTGAATCGCATAAGGATGAACAATTTCAGGTCCACTGGTCTCCACACAATGAAACTATTCTGGCTTCAAGTGGTACTGATCCCTGAGTGTGTGGGATTTAAGTAAAACTGGAGAAGAACAATCACCAGAAGATGGGCCTCCAGCACTTCTGTTTAGTCATGGAGGACATACTGCCAAGATTTCAGACTTCAGTTGGAAGCCCCAAAGAACCTTGGGTCATTTGCTCAGTGTCTGAAGATAACACCATGCAGATATGGCAGATGGCTGAAAATATTTACAATGACGAAGAGTCAAATGTCATGACATTGGAACTGGAGGGACAAAGATCTTAAACCCAAAGTATGAGGTGTTTCTATTGAATGTATTGCTACATGAATGCTTGATCTATCAAACTCCAAAAAGGCATTGTATCATAGGAAATGTAAGTGGGATGGCTTTTGACTTTCTTTACCCTCTGATTCTAGTCCTTTCAAGTGAGCTGTTGCATACTGTTTCCTATTGTAGCTATTAGGGGAAAAGAGGAATGTTGCTTAAGAAAGGACATCTTTATTGCTTTAAAATACACATTGCTGGGTATTGCCTTTGATTCAACTGTTTTAAGTCCTCATTTTCTCAAACTTTTAAGTGCTTGCTGAAGTTCCCAAATATGCAAGTTTTTCCTTCCAACACTTCTTGATTGGCTTTGCAGAAATAAAGTTTGTTTTTTTTTTTTAAAGCAAGAACCTGCCATTTCCTCCTCTCCAGAGAAGGTTGATTTATATAGTCATTTAAAAATTACTATTTTTAATTATATGTCTCTGTGTGGGTATGTGCACATGCGTTTAGGAGCCTACAGAGGCCAGAAGTGTCAGATTGCCCTGGAGCTGGTTGTGAGCTGCCTGATATGGGTTCTGTCTGGGAGTCAAAGTCAGGTTCTCTGTTAGAGCAGTACATGCCTTTAACCACTGAGCCATCTCTCAATACCCTATTTATTTACTTTTTGAGACAAAGTCTCACTATGTATCCTGTGGGAGACCCGCCCTCACCTTTTTTCCCCAGGGTACTCTTGAGGAGTGAGGGGTAAGAGATTTAGAAATATGGAGGGGGAGAGAGAGATAGAAACACAGGATAGCTTCGGGAGGGTCTGGATCCTTAATACACTGGCCTTTTCTGTCT